>NC_058112.1:31060000-31087500 GCF_914725855.1 Thunnus albacares
CACGACTGGCTCCAAACTAGTTATGATGTCATAAATCCTGCAGATACATCCAAGAGTTAAACTGAGATTTAAGGTGAGCGCAGAGAAACTTTCCTCCTTCAGCAGATGAATGTACATACATCATCCAGCACAGTGAAGAGAACAACATCACAGAAACAACAAGGGGGGGACTTATGGGGTATTTCCTGCTCTCCAGAGGATGAATCCTTTTGGTTTTTCACTCTGTGAACTTTACCGTCCCGCCACCCTCAGGACATAATATCAACTGCGTTCACAAGATGAATCTCCAGCAGATTTTAATGAAAGTTTGCCGAGCACCTCTATTCTCTGAGCTGCATAAATCACTTTAACTTTAATGAGACTTTTTCCTGTTTACCGTGCAGTCACCGTCTCTCTGCACCCAAACATTAAACTCACAGTGAGAAGGTCAGACCTTCGTATGTGACGTTACTGAACTTATTCTGCAAAAAAAAGGAAACTAAACCAGAAGGTCAGACGAGGCGGACTGACTGTAAATGAACAAAGAATCTTAAAAAACTAAATAAATGTGCAAGAATCTAAATAAAATAGTAACAGCAATGAATAACTGGATGCGTATCTAGATGTAATAGGATCAGAGGGGGATGTACTAAACATCAGATGACTGGTTAGACTGGTTCAACCTGGCAGCTCCCAGTGCCAAACCTCCCTATGAACAGGAAACACAAAAAACTCACACATTTCTTCGCTTTATTTCCGATATCAATATGGACACAAAATACTGCACATATCCAACTTGTGTGAATGGAGTTCATCCACAGGCAGAGTGGCATCACACATCAGTACAAACACACCGCAGAAATCATCAATCAAACAATAATGCCTCTATCCTTGTGAATTCATACATGTGAATATTTACAAAAAAAAAAAAGTTCAAGTTTGACTTTATACAACAAAGTGCATCAGCTGGAAATAATATACAATATAAGTTCATAAGATGCATTTACATTTTTCCATTAGTATAAAAAAAAAGGAAAGCCATCTTAGGTAGTCTTGTGTTGCCTTCATTTGGTTTTTAATGGTTTCTATTATTTTATAAACTGGGTTTTACTGTGTTTTGATTGTTTTTCTTCATCACTCTCCTCGATTGTTACACATCAGCTTCGTTGTAGAGACGTGCCGACTCAGCAGCTTCGCTCAGCATGTTTTCACATCATCGTGACGTCATCGTGAGGCGTCGAGTGACACGTGTGGTCGGGCGGGTTTTACCGGTTTACTTGCATATTCTATCTGAAACCACGTCTGTGGAAGTTTAAAAGTGTCATCAGCTGATTGGAGGTGTGGTAATATGTTTGGTTAACGATGGCTGTAACTGGTGGGAGCAATTAGCTGGGGGGGGGGGGATGGGGGGCAATCAGGGTCCCTGAGTGACAGGTGGAGGCTTGTGATGGGTTCAGGTGATCCTCATCAACTCATAAAGTCTGCAGTTTCTCAATTTAAAGCCAGGAAGTAGCACTCAGCTAGCAAACCACATGCCAGGCTAATGGTAAAATGCACAGTTTAAAGGGGACATATTCTGCTTTGTGTGATTTCTTTTTCTGTCATTTATATCCTGTTCTGATGTTGGATGTTGATGCTGCTCTAGAAGCTTTGTTTGCAATGTTTTTTTACTTTCAAGATAGTATCGTCAGCTTGTCACATGTCCATAAACATCTGTCTGTTCTGTAATCTTTGTCCGCTCTCATATTACGGATCTGTTTCAGGCTCGAACATGTACAGATGAATTTGAGAAGTTTCCATTTGGAGTAAAGAAGGAGAAAAAGAAGTTAAATCCTGCTGCTGTAGTTTGTTTACGTAGCCTCTGGAGCTGGAGGAAGCTTCCTGAAGCTGACCAATCAGAACAGAGTGGGCTCATCAGGAGGCGGGCCTTAAAGAGACAGGAGCTAAAACGGCCTGTTTGAGACAGAGGCTGAACTGAGGGGCTGCATAAAGGGCCAGTATGAGATAAATAAGGAGTTTTTAACTGGAAATCATGCAAATATATTCCAGTAGAAGCAGAGAATATAAATACGAACCAGGAAATGTGCAGAATATGTCCCCTTTAACTTCTGTTTTTCTCTATGTAAACGCCTGAAACAGGCTACATGTAGCGACGGACAACATGTCCAGACTGCTAACAGGAACAAACTGAGGAGTTTATGTCTGTTTTTTTTTTTTGCTCCAGTTCATGCTGTGACCAAAACCACACAAGCACAGAACTTGGTCATGTGATCATTTTTTAAAAGACTTTCCACGTTGAGGAGGACCGACCGAACGCAGCATCAGTGTCGCCTGCACATTATAGCTCCTCCGCTGCCTTCCCATTGGCTACAGGCTGCTCCTCCTCCTCCTGTCTCCTCCGTCTGTTGAAGAAGCCGAGCTGAGGAGAAAAGGGAACAACCAACAGAAGATTCGTCAGTACAAATATTTAAAGTTTCATCTGGAAGCAGCTGGTAGACTAAAACCTCATTCGGATGAGGTGAATGTTTCCAAATAAACCTCCATAAATCTGCTTAAAAATCATAGAAAAAAGAGGTTTCAGAGCTGGAATGAGCATCGTCACATTTTTATCAGTGATCCAGTGATATTTGTCTGTACATCAGCAGGTTCAGCGCAAACAGGAACTGCTAGCAGCTAATTCAGCAGACTTTTAAAAGAACCAATTTGCAAAAATGTAAACAAATCTCAGCTGAAAATGGGCATGAAAGAGAACAGCAGTATCTGCAGTAGAAGGAGAAAAACTCAGAGATCCACTTTAAATTATAAAGACATTGCTCCAAACCAATGGTGGAAAGTAACTAAGTACATTTACTCAAGTACTGTACTTACAACAAGTACAATTTTGAGGTACTTTACTTGAGTATTTCCATTTTATTCCACCTGATATTTCTACTCCACTACAGTTCAGAGGGAAACAAATAAATCACTGTTCAAAGCCCAAAAAGGTCAAACTCTCCAATATTTCACAAAAAAATCAAAGTGAAAATCTGAAAAAATGAATCTAAATTTATGTTGCAGGACTTTGTTTTTTTTTTCCTCTTTCCTACACAAATGATCATCTCATCATCAGCCCCTCATGAACCTTATAAAGTAGTTCAGATCAGCTCCACGTCAACCTGCTACAACAGTAAAATGCTGCTCACACATTGATGCTTCAGTATTAATGATGCACTTTATTAACAGTATTTTATATATCAGTCACAGTCTGCAAAATCTTTTAATACTTGAAGCAAATTTAGCTGAAAATACTTGAGAAATGCAGGACTTTTACTTGTAATGGAGTATTTTTACATTATGATGTTTCTACTTTTACTGAAGTAAAGTATCTGAATACTTCTTCCACCGCTGGTCTGGACGGGATTTTAATTACAGTCAGTCATTGCAGCTGTAATTATTACTGGGTCTGGAGGTGAAAAATGACCCACATATGGAGAAGGACTGGATAAAGTTCAGATCACCTCCCTTACAGACATGAATCCAGTCTGAATGGGGCCTCGTTCAAGATACCAAACAGAAAAAGATCCAACGGTAAATCAGTCATTTTTTTGCAAATAGAAATTTCCATTTGTCTGAAGTTGCATTCTTTGCAATTTCAAACCCATTTTCTATATTCAACTAAACAAAACATGATGAAAAGACACACTGGACCAAACATAACAATCTCCAAAATAACCAGAAAGAGGTGTCGTAGCAATTTTGTTGTTCTTTGACAAATATACGTATTTGTTGTTATAATCAGAGTAATTTAGGAGACGCTGCAGTGAGAAAAACAATGTTTGATGTTAGTGGAAAATACCCAGTCATCAAATCTTCCAGTCAGGCTTCAGTGGTGGACGAAGAATCAGGAGTGTGTGTGTGAGGTTTTGTTTTTCTATATTTGTAGGGAACCAAGACCAGGAGCCCACTCACACCCAAAATACTGGTCCCAACAAAGTTGAACCATTTTAATGAGTTCTAGAGGGTCCCCAGATGTGCCTGGTGTGTGTGTGTGTGTGTGTGTGTGTGTGTGTGTGTGTGTGTGTGTGTGTGTGTGTGTATACCTTCCACAGGGCCAGGACCAGTAAGGCCAGCAGCAGCAGTCCTCCCAGTGTGCTTCCCAGTATAATCCAGACAGGGATGGTGTAATCTTCATCCTTCCTCAACTCCAGGATTATCTGCAGTTCCAACACAAAGAAGACATTCATGTCATCCACCAACCAAATTAAATCCATTCAGTTCTGCAGTAACCCCACCTGGTTAACCATCTCATTTCCTATAAATCAGTGGTTCTCAAAGTGAGGTCCAGGGACCCCTAGGGGTCCTTGAGGGGGTTCAAGGGGATCCCCAGCAAGAGGAGGAATTATTTATTTTCATTGTAATTTCATCCATAAGTAACATGAATGTTTGACTGTTTTGGTCGTGGGTTTCATACACTTTCTGTAACAAAACATCCAAAAGCAAAAATCTTGTCAGATGGGGGTCGGTGTTCTAATTTGAGTCAGTTTAGGGTCCTTGATGTGAAAGAGTTTGAATAACCTTTATGATATGTAAAAGAGAAAACATACTTTTCTAAGATTAAGATGATTTACTGAATGTTTGTGTTTGAGCTTCTAATATTTGGACATCATAGTTTATTTAGTGAGACATCGATGTCACATACAGTGGACAAAATAACAGGAAGTTGGAAGGAAAGGAAAGTTTCAAAGTGTTTTACACTCATCTGACCTTGAATTAAAAAATGAGTTATTTACATTAAAGAGATTTTGTAAAAACCTTTTTACAAAGACAACGTTTAAGTGCTTGTGTTAAATAAATTACATCTATGCATATTTTAGAGCTGCAATGATTAGTCGATTAATCAGTTAGTTGCCAACTATTGAATTAATCACCAACTATTTTGATAATCAATTATAGTTTTGAGTCGTTTTTTAAGAAAAAAATTATTTGATTCCAGCTGTTAAATATGAATATTTTCTGATTTTTTGGTCGAGAAAATAGTCAATATATTAATCGATAATGAAAATAATCGTTAATTGCAGCACCTGTTTTCACATATATACAGGATGGTGTGATATAAAATAAAGCATATAAAAAGCAAAATAAACGATAAAACTGCAACTACATAAAAAGGCAACAAGTTAAATCGACACAATCAGCAAAAACTTCACATTTGAAGCTTCATGAAGGCAGAACTTATTGCATCGATGCTGTACTGGATGGTATTATAGTGTTTCTGTTATTTTGTCCACCCCTTGCACATGTTTTATTATAATAAAACGTGTGCGGTAATGAAGGAAACCTGACTGTAATAATGATTTATGACAGCAGATGGCAGCAAAGTTCTATATTTCATACAGTTTATATCTCACAGTTATAACACTGTGTTCAGGACTTTGGACTAATGACTAAGTATTAATAAATAAACCAGTTTCACATGTAAACAAATTGTACACACCAGTGTGCACACACCAGGGGGCACTGCAGGAAGAGTTTAAAGTTAAGAACATATGACCTCCTGTTTGAAGTGACGTTTTGTGTTTGAACAAGAAAAATAATTCACTTATTTGAAGTCACAGCTTCATTCAGACATACAGTACTGTGCAAAGGTTTTGGGCAATAAAAGCCTTTCAATAAATAGTTTGGATTTATCAGTTAACCTCACACAAAGTTCAGTAAACAGAAGAAACCTAAAGTAAATTAATGTTTCGTGTGAGCAGCTTTGCCTCTAAAACAGCAGCAGTTCTCCTCAGTGTTTCAGGTTCTCGGCAGGTCGGTTGTTCCTGCATCTTGGAGACGTCACCACAGTTCTTCTTCTGCTGTTTCTGTCTCTTCATGTTAATCCCAGACTGACTCCATGATGTTGAGATCAGAGACCATCTGTTGCAGGACTCCTTGTTCTCTTGTCACTGAAGATAGATCTTAATGACTCTGGCTGGATGTTTGGGCTCATTGTCATGCTGCAGAATACATTTTGGACCAATCAGACGCCTCCCTGATGGTGTTGCATGATGGATAAGAAACTAAACATCTAGAGCGCCTGAAACCTTTTGCACAGTGCTGCATGTTCATCAGTGTATTTATCTGTTAGAGTTTTACCTGTCTGACAGGTCTGTCCTCCTGCAGGAACATGGGACTGGATGCTTCCAGCTGGATGGCCCCGGCAATCAGCAAGTCCAGAGACCTGAAGTTTATCTGAAACAGGAAGTTGCTATTGAGTTTAACCCAACGTATTAATAATAAGAAAATCAAGGTTTCTTAGTTCAACTCAAGAGCTCCATTAAACATCTTGTGGTTTCTCACAAAATAAGAATATCTTTCAGGTTCCACTTTGGTTGCAAATTACAATAGTCAGACATCCAAAACTACAAAATAAAACCTTCGAAAGGCTCTATAAAGATGCATTTTATTTTGAAATGCCTCACAGCGAGCAGAGCGGGGAGCTGAAGTCTTCCTCTGAGCGTCACCTTCACCTCTCTGGAGGCCGGCAGATTCAGTCTGCACTGCACCGGCATGCTCACGCTGTTACTGTGGTTCTGCACACACACACACACACACACACACACACACACACACAGAAAATAAAACACACACTTCTCTTCAACAACTCCTGATTCCTGGACTTTTTTTGAGCTTAGCAACTGAGGTGAACCTGAACTCTGTATGAAGAAACCATCACTTACCAGCTGTGACAGGTGAGACAGGTCCTCAGCTGTAACCTGATTGGTTGTTCTGAGTTGAGGCACGATGCAGTGAGACCCGGCTACCTGCTGAGAGGAAGAGGAGAAGCCTTAGCTCTTACCACAGTAATATTTTCCTCCGCAGTGTCCTTTTACTATTTTATGACAGCAGCAACAAGACAGCCTCCCCACATTTATCATCTTTAAAGTTTATTTTAACATTTCCTCTCGTACCTGCTCTATGCTGCACTCTGTAATTTTCACCAGCTGGTTCCCCTGCCTGCTCACGGCCCAGATATCAGCTCTGAACAGGACGTCCTGCACAGAGAACATGCCCAGGTTCTGGATCTGCAAGCACAAAGACAAATAAACAGCATCAGAAAACTGGACCTGATAGTTACGTCTCATTTGTCTGTGATGTTCAAAATATCCGAGCAGTTATTCTGTCATGAAGTTTGGTCATTTACTTTCTATTTTCTTGTTTTTTTATCCTTATCTTGAAAAATATGCCGAATAAAAGACAATATTTGTAACAGTTTAAGCACGCAAGAGTTCATACATATACAAAGGGGAGCCCAAAAATTCCATAACCCATTGATAGCACAGGAGTCGGGTGTAGTTATTGGATTTTCCGCTGGGAAGCATCTGCCTGCAGTTTGGTGAAACTAAACTTGGGACTGAAACACTGTGGAAGAAATCCAGGAAGAATCGCAGGAGGCTTCTGGACACGGTGAGAAAAGATGACTGGAGGAAATGTTTCCAGGAATAAGAGAAGTGCTGGGACAAGTGTATCACATCTCAAGTAGAGCACTTTGAATTAAAAAGGTTTTGAACAATTATGGAAAATTTTGGGTCGTTGGCTCGTATGTTTCATTTTCTTTACTTCTTCCATCTTCTTTTATGCAATTATGAGTTCCCTCTATACTTACTCTATCCTGCATTAACTGATGTTTTGTCCACCAGTTTTCATCAGAAACAAGTAGTGAACACAACACTGACACATCATCACATGTTAAGTTGATATGTTGAACTTGTTAGCAAACAGTTGCTTATTTCCTCATCCAGCAGTTAACGGAGCAACATTATCATTCATCTGGAGTCGTGTTTCTGTCCACCTGGTGAATGTAAGTCCAATATTCACTCTTATTTAGCTCTGTTCTTGTTCTCTACCAACTCCTGAGGGAAATGTCTGGCTCTTTAGCTGCTAAATGTTCCACTATGTTCACCAGCTAGTCTACAGCTAACTGTGTCTATTTGGTGCTGAGCAGGTAGTGTACAGTGGCTTCTTAGAGCTTTTTCTCTGAAAACAGCTGCCTGCTGAGGCTGAAAACGACTCTATGAGAGCACTGAGAGTGAACCAGAACAGTAAAGACAGATAAACAACGAGCTGAAACTCACTGTAAAGCTCCGTAAAGCCGAGAGGAGCTGCAGATAATTCTCTGTAGGTTCATCACTACGAGCCACAACCAACACATTACACACTGACGGATCATACTTTATCTTAAAAATATTGATTATAAACACTGAAAATGTCCTCATGGTAGCTATAGAGGAAAGGTCAGGGGGTCACCATCATTAGCAGTCATCCTCTGAGGACTATAAATATCCTCGGCAACTTTCATATCAATCAGGAGAGTTGTTTTTGAGATTTCTTGCCATAGACTAAAATATATTATGTTTCCCAGTATATATTTTGACTTATAAGTGTCCCCATAAAGCCTGAGAGTGTGACAGTGAGCCAGCATGTGATTGATTTTGCGGAAGTGATTCTGCTTCTGTGACTCACATAATAAGTGAGGTTGAAGGTGGGAGAGCTGCTGCCGGATTGGTCCCAGGATGAGGAGGAGTCTGATCTGATTTCAAACCGAGGAGGGTTGGGGTCTCTGACAGGAAGAAGAGAAGAAGAGTTTAACATGTGCAATAAGAGAAATACATTTAAATCAATGTCCGCTGGTCTTATTTCTTTGAAGGGTAATTTCACCCAAAATATATCTGAACTGCAGCTGATTTGATCCTTTAAAACACAGAAACAGATCATGATATCAGTCCCGGTTTGATTGACAGCTCGTTCATTCATAAACTAACACCAGACATTAAGCTGTTCATGTTTTCTGATGCTGTAAAAAGATTCACATCAGTAAAACAGTGCTGATCATCCATCTTTAATCCAAACTCTTCAGTTATACATGTGGGTCTAAATATCAATACATCCTTCAACTGATACATCTGATTGTTCAGATACATGTTTATTTTAATCCTGCTGATAAATAATTATTGTATTCATGAAAGAATTGAGATATTTCCTAATTTATACACACACAGAATTTATGTACATGATCAATTTCTCTGTGAATTTCTTGAAACAGTTACAGATTCACCAGAAGGATCAATAATATGTCTGTAATCTCATCTCATGCAGTGACATCACTGTGACATCACTCACCTGGTGAAGAGCAGGTCAGTTTGGTATTTCAGAGGGAGGAAGATGTCATTAATGTTGTCGTCTGGGTAACCCTCATCACCCTCACTGATCAACACACACACACACACACACACACACACACACACACAGACTTGTGAGGATTTCGTGCATAAAAACCAGAAACTGAAGCCTAAATTAAACAATGTGACAGAGAGAACAAATATCGGTTCCTACAATGTAATCACTTCTCTCTGCATACATTAAGTTCTGTTTCAACATCACATTATAAAATAAGTGAAGAACAAACGTCAGCGTGACATCTGCCGTCTCACCTGCTGGCCGTCATGAGAACCTGTACGTGATCCAGGAAGACAGAACGGCTGAACTCAAACTCCACATGGAAAGAAACCTGGACAGGAAGAGAGAGGTTTGCTTTTAAATAAACTTCCTGTTGATTAACTTGACAGCATCACATTCAGTTACAGCACATATCCGTGTTTTTAATATCTTCTTTTGTAGCAGAAACATAACCAAATTAAAATGTCTGCATGTATTAATAATCTTGCCAGAAATGAAACGTCTAAAGAGCTCAAAATTCCAGCAACACTTGAAGTATACAGATGTGTGTATGATGTGTGTGTAAGTGTTTTTAAAGTATGCCATATCAAATAGGCACATTTTGGATTAAGACCTCATCTGTACAAACCCAAGTACCAACCCTCAGTTGCACTTTTCCAGTTAATAAACCAAATACGGAGTCACCCATGTCCCTTCTTGGACCTCCTCTTGCCTCTCTGTTAGTCTGAGACGACTGGCCTGAAGCCACATGACCATATATCCAACCCATCTGTAGGAGCTAAAATATGTAGTTTATATATTGACGTGGGCATCACATATTGCGTCACTTACGTTGCTTAACACATGGGTGTGGTTTCCTATTATTTAACCTGTTCACTCAGGTGGTGGTGGGAGTTTTGGTCAAAGGGAGTTGGCAGAGCTCTGATATTTTCTGTCGACCGTCACCATCGTCACCATCATTACTATCGTCTGTTCATCACTTTCGGATTGCATTTTTTTGTATAATTTTTTGTGCAACAGCTGCTTATCAGACTCTTTCATTTTTGTTTATCATCAGTAAAACGTCATCTGGACTTCCGGATGGTTTTGTATGGTTGTGTCACATATAGGAGCCTACTAAGTCTCTTAGCGGCCTTTTTTGAAAAGTAGTCGCTACACCATCTTTGTAGATGCCCCATTGGCTGACATGTGTCTGGATGTACACGATTTACTGTCTTTCATATATATTATTTTACCTTTTTTGCTTCATACGTAACCTACTCTATTTACAAGCTGTTGAGTTTTGTAATGAGTTTTATGAAGACCCTGATGAAGACCACAAGCTGAAACACATTGGTTTAACAATAAAGCTGTTCTGTATACATATAGTGTTGTTGGAGTTTTGACCTCTTTAGATTTAACCTTCTCTGTGCACCGTGGAAGGGAAGTAGATGAAGTTGTGCCAGAAACCTCTCAAAGGTTCTTGTGAAAGTGTCAGAAACCCTCGAGGTGACACAGAAACAGAGCAGAAGGTCTTTGAAGTCAGTAAAAACTGAAATATTTTGTCCAACTAAAATAAAAATGTTGTTTTCAGTCTAAATAACCGTGTGTGTGTATAATTGTCTGTACAGATGGAGGTCAGTACGAGGCTGTAAACTAAATACCAGTGAATACATGCCTCATATTTGAAGAGAATAGCCCACAGTGTGATGATTCTACAGTGTTTTATTCATGAAAAGGTCCAGGTGGATTTCCACAAAGCACATTTGGAGACTGCATAATGATGTTAACACAAGGTCTTCCTGATCACAGCAAAACCACAAGAAAGAGAGAGAAGGACGACTAGCTGACGGCGGTGTCTTAGAGCAGAAATAATGAGGTTAAAGGACAGTGAGAAATATTTTAAAAACTTTCAAATTAGAACCGTAAAATAAAAAATTGAAGCCTCTGATCCTCCTCCGCCTTTAGATCTCAACGGTTTTACGATATTATAACTGCGATGCTTCGTCTGTCACACGGATCCCGACATGTTAAAGGTTTTTGTTTTCGTGGTTTTTTTGCGTCTCTGTGAGCAGACTGAAGCTGTGCCTCATGTGTTCCCCCCCTCCGGCTACATCTCACCTGTTTCATCAACCAAAGCCTCGTTAAGAGGAAACCGGCAATAATCTGCACCACAGTCTGGACCAATAAACTGGACTTTATTCAGACAGGCATCTGTGAAGCGGGGGCCCTCGGGGGGCCTTACAGCGAAGGGGTGGGGTCGTGATCGTGTTTACAGGGACGATCATTAAACTAATGAAGGATTTTAGTCAACGGCTGTCAGTCGAAGTATATTCCTTCTCTGTTTAATCACTATCATTAGTCTGACTATATAACAGCTGTCTGATGGTCTCACACCTGTTTTATTATCTGTAACACAATTATACAAACTTACATTTCACTCAAATGTTTGGATTGATTCGATATTGTTGTGTTTCATAAAATAAAGCTTTAAAATGATGCCACTCATAATTATATCAAACTGTAGTGTTTGAATAATTGCCAGTTTATTATGTAAATCCAGCTAAATGATTATAGTTTAACCAGGAATTTAGGTAAAAAAATCTGTTTTTCAAGAGTGTCCTAGCCAAGAAAAGCAGCAACAACAACGAGCAGCACAGACAAACAACATCACACATTTCTCAGTAAATGATAAGGTTGGTGATTTTCTATGTTTTTCTTATTGTCAAAGAAGTATGTGAAAAGCCAAATCAACTCTGCTTAGAAGTCCTGTGTGTGCGTGTATCCAAAGTCTAATAGATCTCATACCTCTTTGATTGATGTAGACCTCCGTTGTTGTCCAGAAACTATTAAAAATGTGTTAATGAGCCAAACAGCTGCACTGGGTGACATCATTATGAAGAGTTTGGCTACTTTAGTTAGTTTAGAAACTGCTCAAATGACTAATAAGAGTCTCTGGAAAGTATTATCATGTCGATGGCCGAAGAGCAAAACCTCCTATCTGAAATATGCACTTTTTTGAGAAAACTAAAAAAAAACTAGTTTTCTTGTAGAATGCTATTTGTTAAGGATACCCAAATATATAATACACTGTTTTTAGACTATATTATTATATTATGTGTTAACAATACTGACTAGATGTTAATGCCTCGCAAAGTGCAGATAGGAGCTTTTGCACTTGGTGCAAGTTGGAAGAGGTTCTACAAAACGATGCTCTAAATTAATTTAATAATTAAAATTAAATTAAAAATAAAATTAAGTTTGTTTTCAGGTAAAAAGATGTAGTAAATGTCATAGAAAATTCTGCAGATAGGAGGTTTTGCGCTTTGGCCATCGATGTCAGGAAGAGGCCACTGCGCATGCTGAGTAAGATGGTTGTGATATATACTGTAAATGATAAAGGTGTATTATTACTTAGATTAGTAGTATGTTAGTAGTAGCAGTAAATGATCTGTTAAGGACATAGATAGTCTTTAGTAGTTGTGTACAGATGTCAGCACCTACCTGAGACAAGGACTTCATGAATGGAGCACTGATGTTACAGCTCCTCTGATTGGCCAGTCTGTCCTCAGAGAAGCACTCGATCTGAATATCTGATTGGTCCTATGGGGAACGAGGGAGGAGCCTGGTGAGTCATAGAGTCACTTTCCGTCTGACATGATGAGCCTCAGTGCTCATTACCAACTAGAGCTGATAGATCAGAGTTGTAGCTCTTTTTTCTCTCCAGATTATAAGAGAGAGAGATAATCAATGTTGCACTGCGGTCCTCATCACTGCTAACTAAAGGTGTAGAAAACTATTTGAGCCAAACAATCTTTGCTAGTTTTCCTGAGATCCACAACAGCAACAACAAAAACAAACATTTTAAAATCACATTGATTGATAAAACAAAACAATTAGAGAGAACAGAAACTTACAATAAAAAATAAATTGTCAAAATAAATAGCAACAAAAATAATAAAACATTTCCAAATCCGCTACAATAACAGTTTCCATCCAAATGTAGCGCAAAATAAAACTGAAGTTCCACAAAAATTGGCAAAAGACAACCATCCACTGCACACTAAACAGTAGGTGGCGCTAATTCTCCAGTCGGTGCCATTAATCCGTTGCAGAAGAAGAAGACACAACGAGATGACGTCATTAAAAGAGCGGCAGTCAAAACTCAAACGATGGAAAACCTGATGGAAATATGACATTTCTGAAAGAGGAAATTAGCTTTAGAGACCAAACCTGTTTTTTGTACCAGGCTGTAAACATGTTTATTTCTGCTGTGAAGTTGGGCATTTTAACATGGAGGTCTATGGGGATCGACTCACTTTTAGAGCCTCATGTGGTCATTCAAGGAACTGCAGTTTTTGGCACTTCCTCATTGGCTTCATTTTACAGCCCTGGAGGTTGCCGCTTGGTTTCACGTCTGTTTAAGTTGCACTTTGTCACAGTTTTCTTTAATAGATACAACAACTTCCCCACTTCAGCCAAATAAAACCTTTTAAAACATATCTAGATTTTTTTGTTTATTTGTTTGTTGAATTTTTAGCGTTTCCACTCAGGGTTTTTTTATGCGCAAACTGAAAATAATGAATAAATAGTGAATAAAAACAGGTGCATGGAAACACCCCTTATGTGAGATTCTAAAATTTTGCATTTTAGTGACTTTCTGAAAGGAAATCTGAAGCTGTAACTACTCCTAAGTTCATGCCACCTGGGCAGCAAAAAGAGCCTGATCCCTCACTGGCTTCCCATCCATGAAAACTGCAAGTTGTGTTCATTGGAAAGCACGAACAATAAATAATGATAAAACCTCTCCACTCTGTTGGAAAATGTTTTTGTTTTCTCCTGTCTGTCAGTTTTTTTCCACAGTGTCTGATTATTTGAGATTTATATATAATTAGATAGAATTAAAGAGCTACTACGACACCTTGACTATGAGGCTGGAGAAGAGCAGGTTGTTCGAGGTGGAGATTTGGATTGTGGCTCCGTAGGCGTTCTCTCCCTGGTTCTCCAGTCGAGCGAACACCACCATCCTCCTCCGCCCGGCCTCCACCACGTACATCGGGCCCTCCGACGCCCCCTGTTGGTTGCAGATGGACCAGGCGGCTTGCTCTTTGGAGCTGCAGAACTGCCTTCAAGGGAAACACGGAAACTGTTATCTGGGTTCCTTAATAACATGATAATAATACACGTGTGTGTGTGTGTGTGTGTGTGTGTGTGTGTTTATGAGCTGGTGTTACTCACTGGACATCCATGAGGTCAGTGTGACTGTCGAGGATGAGGTCGGGAACGCAGGTATCTTCCTGCTCACAGCCGTTCCAGAAAGGAAGCTATGGCAAGAGACGAGGATTATGTCATTTCTCTTTGATGAAGCAACAAAACAGCTGAATAGACGACGAAAAAATAGATGAAAGGTTTTTACAATTCATCCTGAAGGGGACTTGAATGTCTGTACCAAATATTATGGCAACACACGCAAGACTTGTCAAGATATTTTAGCATTATTACTAAATTATAAAACTGAACCTCATGGTCGCAGTGGAGGAAAAGACAGTGGAGCCCCAAAGTCTTAAGAATACATCATGTGTGAACCATGAATGTCTAAACAAATTGAATCCATCAAATGGTTGTCGAGATATTTCGCAAAAAAATCACTAATGTCAACCTCATGGTGGCGCTAGAGGAAAAGTCAGAGGATCGCCAGAGTCAGAAGGCTTCTTCTACATCTTTTTATTGACATTTCTTTAAAGACGGTAGAAAAAAAACAAGAAACAAGTATATAAACCCCTCCTCCCTCCCCCGCCTGACATAGAAAAACAATATAAACACAAATAAACTAAATAATAACAAAAGCAGAACATAATAATTATAATTTATCCATAAAAACACGCACACAACATATATAGTACAAGTACGCAGCTATAATATAGTAAATTTAAATACTAATGTAATATTCATACCAGGTAGGCCATCTCATTTATCTCCAAAAATTTTAAACATTCCCATTTTATTGGAGACCATGACCGTCTGTACAAAATATAACCGCAATCCATCCAAAATATTTGTTGTTTTTCGAATACTTTTATTGTTTCAGGAGCCTTCATTTCCTGTCAGGAAGAAAAATTCTACAAGAGACAGCACCACACAATCAAAATATATTGTTAACAGACTCTCAGAATAATTGTTAACAGACTCAGAGAGACAAATGTAACATCCACTGGAAGTAAAATACCGTGACCGACTCTCACCTCGGCCCTCAGCGTGCTCGGCCAGTCCGGGTCCAACACCGGCCCCTCGTCTGGGTCCTGCAACCCCGTCTCCAGGAGAACCGTGATGGGACGTCCGTAATCTGTTGTCTCCTGTTCAGATAAACAGTCAGCCAGAGGGTAGATGATGTTTTATGTGTGTTTAGGGAACTACACTGACTCTGACTCTGACTTGACCTTTTTATAGGGGTGTGTTTGTGAGATTGTTCTGACCTGGACGGAGAAGCCGATGCGTTGGCAGCTCTGCCAACTCTCAGCCGGCAGAACCACAGTCCTGGGTTGCTGTCGGTCTGATTCGTCCAGTACGGCTCGCGGAGGAATACGCCTCTCGTCCAACACCATATTGAACCAAGCAGCTGGGAGGAGGAAGAAGAGGAGAAGGAGGAAGAAGAAGAAGAGGAGAACGAGGGCTTAACGGAGGGAAATCAGTCCAGTCTCATCCAGCGCATACGCAGCTCAACGAGACTGTAAATACACAGAGAACACACTTTACAGGTCTTTCAGGTAATATAAAAGGAAGTGATGTCATTGTGTGCGCTCATTAGTGTAAACTGCATCGGTTCTATTTCCAAATGCTGCACAGCTTTTAAGTGAATTACTGAAAAGTTGGCAAAATAAAAAGATATTTTTATGTGAATGTACTCAAGAGGAGGGAGACGAGATGACGAAACTACTGACGATCTTCACATTCCTGTTGTTTTAACCCTTTAAACCCCAGGCTGTTAATTCTTGGTTTATTAGTCACTACATGTCTGACATATATTGTTATTTTGTTTAGGTTGGGCTACTCAGAAATATCAATGTTCATATGAGTGTTACTATACGTGTTTTAGAGAAGTTTTTATGTATTTGTTTAATTGAAGATGGTTTGAGTTTTTGGCTGTATGTCCACAGGTTTCAACACAGGGAGAATATCTGTATATGAACAGATAGAGGAGAGAGTCTCTATGTCGGACACTCAGTCTCTTTGGCATCAGAGGGCTGCAGGAAAAAGAGCCAGAACTAACATCATCAAAGCAGCAGAAAAAGCATTGTGGTGGCTGTGGATCAAGACGAGTAATCCATGGTCTACTTGGACACAAGCTGGGGACTGATCAACCCCGGCTGGGTTGCATGGGTGTGGGTGTCTGATGATCTAAGACCTGAAACGCTCTCTGACCCAGAGTTCATCACTGATAATGCTTCCAAGTCACACTTTCTGGTGAAGAAAGAACCTCAGTGTGATTGTGCAAACCGAAAAACAATATAAATGGATTTTGTTACTCCCATTGTTATCAGGAATCATCTAGTCATAAGTTTTTACAGTTAGGAAGTGTTGTTTCTATTGAATCAGTGTTAGTTACACTTTTGCTTTCATTCTGACAGACTGTCAGCATGAAAAGTCCTCCTGAATGAACTGTTGACACTTCCTGTTTGCATTGTGAATAAAGACAACTATCACTGGATTACTGTGACACTGAAGAAAACTCTAAACCTGATGATTAAAAGGAAACATCTGCAATGTTATGAGTTATATCATGTTAGTTATGAGGAGCATCTTATTTGAAATTGACTTCATAGCAGAGTTATGGACGTTTATCTGTGATCGGGACATCAGAGATATTTATAACCTTGTAGACGCCCTGATAAAACAATAGAAGTCATTAGCGCTGCCACAAGGAGGGGATCCCTCACTTGCTTCCCACCCAGAAACAGGAATTGTAACCATTTATTTGACCAATCATAGGTACTCAAGGGTGTAGGTTTGGTTTAACAAGTAAAATAAATGAAGTTTATACATGAAAACTATACAGAATATATAAAAATAGACAGATTCCTTATTGATACCTGATATTACATATTGTAGATGAATATCGTTGTGACTCGGGATGTGAGGGAAGACATCATGCCTGAGCCAACAAGTAGGTAACAACAAGTACAGGAAAGTTGTAAGAGTGTGTGCATGTGAATGTGTTTGAGACTTCAACATTCCCAGATAGCAACATTGCTTTGGCCCAGATCCGGCCCACACCCGACACTTTTAGCACTTTCATCCGGCCCACATACCTCGTGGAATGATGGCACTTGGGCGGTCTGTTCCTGTTTCCCAGATCTGGGCCACAAGTAAACCGTATGTCAACCGAGAACAAACCAGATAAACCAGAACTGGCCCACATCCAGATCCAGAACACACATACCTGAGAAAGGTCCACGTGTGATTTGGGATATTTGGGCCATATTTGCTATTTTACATGTGTTGTTATTTCAGACTCACAACCATTTTATCTGGGCCAGAAGAAGACCAGCAGTGCTGCATCATTGCCTGAAGTGGCCTATCTGGGTTGTCACATAGAGCAGCTTTCTACATCTGTATGAAGATGTGGCAGCGCAGTCAATGTTTGTCTGATGATGATGGTTAACAGAAGGTACCTGACATATTAGTCGTCAGTTTAAGCACATTTAGCCAAAACCACAAATTCACCACAGCACCAGCTTTTTTAACTTCAAAAGTAATGGAATTAGTTGGGCTCCTAATGACTTTTTAATGGAGTAATAACTTCTTCTTCTTTGCTATTGATTAATGGAGTGATGCATTTCCTGCTTCGTTATTAGCTGCTGGATGCTGGTGCTGAGTGTAACTGCAGAGCTCATTCTCATCTGTTTAACAACTGAAGTTTGGTTTTGATTTATGAGCACACAGAGAGCTGAGCTGCTTCAGTCCGTGTTCAAAAACGCCACGTCTGCACTGTAAGAAGTGAACTCCAGCTCAAACCTGAGTAAATCTTAAAGCAGAAGTTCAGCTTTTGTCGACCTCGGCTCCCGTCCTCCATCTGAAACACCGTCCGTCGACGCGTGTTCCTTTGACACCATGTAGCGTGTTGGCGTGTGTGCATGCATGCATCTCTACCTATGTGTATGTGTGTGTGTGTGTGTATGTTTTATTGTTTGTGTGTGTCTAATCTGGTCCAGATGATCGAGGGGAAGATGAGAAGCTGATGGAGAAAGAGAAGAGAGGAAGGTATGAAGGTATGAAGTGATGGAGGGAGGAGGAGTGACACATTTTAATGGCGGCTGGCTGGGGTTAGCATGTTAGCGAGGTTTCCATGCAGCCGGCCCAAACATCTGAAGCTAATTACACAGAGACACGACAGCAGCGTGGCTGCAAAAAGCACTGTGGGGAATCTCTGCGGCGAGGAAAAGACCAGGACAACACTTTCCACACACAGACGGGCGATAAAAACGCCAAACATCTGTGTGATTCCGATGCTGTCGTGACAGACAAGGGTCAACATTCACTGTCAAAGGCTTTGCTCAAAGGCACATCAACATTAGTTGTTAGGGGAAGGAGCGAGAGAGTGTGTTAGAGTCACACCAGTAACACAGAGTAGGTCTTGTCACTTTGAACTTCCTCCAACATGAATCAGCTTTTCACTTTGAGTCCAAATCTGAGTTCTGTTGTCTGACCTTGCTGGTCTGTTTTGACACTTGTTTATTGATGTTGTAATCTGTTGTTTGTATAAAGCTTTTCTCATCAAAGTTCAGCTGTTTACCACCATCACTAAGAACAGAGGATGGCGAGATGGTGCCTGTTTTCACTTTCACAGGGAAAACAGAGAACATTGTTCGGCTGAGTGTAGGTTTGATTCTTCAACCAAATAAAGTATAGCATATCATCTAGCAAATAAGAACATATGATTAAATTGGTTATTATGCATTCCATAATAACGGTAGTGTACAAAACATACCAGGTAAATTACTGCATTAAAATGCACTAACCAAGCAGAAACTAACACAGCTCAAGGCTGAAATACCTTAAAATGCCACCGACGGCTGCTAGCTGCTCCAACTGACTCCCATTCAAAACTTCTCTCTAGAAATACTGAGTCATTCATATTTATTGAGTCATTATGGTCTCAATCACTATATTCAGAAACAAATAAATACATTTAATACATTTGGCGCAAGTGTGCAGCACTCGGTGTTCCCAGTAAGCTAGTGTTAGCTTGCATCCGAGGTAGCGGGGCATGTTTCCAGACACCCTGTACTCCTTATCTGGAAGATCCTGGCTCCAAACGGAAAAGATGGTGCCGGCCATAAACTGCTACTCAACTTCAAACCGGCTCCAATGCAAACCAACAGGAGACGTCACACCTCGCTACATCCATCTTTATACACAGGCTATGACATAATGATAATGACTAAAGACCTGATACTTTATGATAAATATTATGAGGTCTTTTTATGAGAATTATCTTTAAAGGAAGCCCTGAGTAGTGTCTGCAGGCTTCCTCAACGTCCACCAAGAGGACAGGGCAGCGTGTATGTTTCCTGAGAGACGAAACTCAGGGCAAACAAAACTGTAAATCATTGCTCTAAAGTTTAATAGCTGTGAGCTCACAGTAATAACATATAGCGCATTAATATTTAGATCAACTTCTCTCGTATGGATTTTGGCATTCGGACAGTTAAAGGACACTGTGCAGAGAGGTTTTAGAGAATGAATCAGACTGAAACTGTAAAAGTGAGAGGGACTGGAAGAGCAACAAACCACAAGGGCCACAAATTATCAGAAAAAATGTCAGGAAGCAAATCTGGTGCCCAGGTTTAGTAATCCAGCTTTGGGCATCATGTTCTTCCACTCAGTGAGTAAAACTGAGCTGGTGATTCCAGTACAAGACACGACTTAGTTTGTGGACATCTGAACATTTTATGAATGACGACCAAAACCAACTGATTTGGCGAAACATGGCGCAAAGCTAATTAATTTATTTTTATTTAACCTTTAATACGTAAAGGTAGATGGCTGGTAACACATGCAAGACAAAAAGTAGGTTCACAAACATTCCCCAAATTTTTGGCCAAATTCCCCAAGAACATATAAATATGTGCATCTACATCTTCTACTTGATATTCTTGATTATTAGCTTTTGAAAACACAAACAGTTGTTAGCCAGCCGTCCACCTACCGACATCCGTCCTGGTCTTGGTCTTGGTGTTTGTCCTTGAGTCCAGACTCAGACAGATGATCACAGACATGCAAGTGACCTCCTTCCCTCCTCGCCAACAGTCCTTGTTAAAGATGTTGATCTTCTCGGGTTCAAAGGTCAGCTTGGCCTGAATCCGAACCACACCTCGAGACCTGGATGGAGGGAGCAGGCTTTGGTCAGTCCGCTGTTTTTGTGTGTCATGTTCACTCGTGTTAGTCATGTTGTGGGGAGTCAGTCAAAAACTGGACCACCTAAAGGCAAACTCAAATGATTTTATTCATCAAAGTTTCCAAGTGCTGGGGAGTGCTACTGCGTATGGGGGAAAAAAGTTGTATAAATCCCTTTGTGTCTCCAGAGGGAGATGTGTGAAATCTGATAAATTGCCTTAAGTGATGTCACTTGAATCAGCATCAGTTTGGGCTGAAGACTAAGAGTTTGAAAATGAAACAAATCTGCAGTGAGGTTACCGGACCTCTGCAGCTCCTCAGTTCTGCTGGAGGCTCCACAGCTTCAAGAATGTGCAGAATAAAAAAAAAGATGATAAAGAGCTTTTTTTCTAAAACTGACCATTATGAGTCCAACACTTCTACAGGAGTAGAATAATAAATCAGTGGAGAACTCTTTCAGTTTTGGGGAGGTGATGATGTTTTTTAACCTTTGATAGCTGGATTGAATGGTGACGGCCAAACTCTAGGTTTTATTAGTGTTTTATGTTTTATGTCTAATTTAAACCATTAAATTTTGGGGTTAAGGCTTGATTTTGTTTTCTTAAAGGATAAAGTCTGGTGATTTTCTATATTTTTCTTAGGTTTAACAACTGACGTGTATTAATAGTTTTTGGACAACAGCGGAGGTCTACAGCACAGAGGAATAAGATATATATCAGGCTTTGGATAGACATAGTTCATTGTTGGTTTGGATCCAAACATGACATTTATTGACAATGAGAAATTGGGGGTTAGGCACGTAGTGATTGTAGTTGTCCTCCTAAGTAAAAAAACAAATGTGTCTGACCAGATGATCACAGCAGCTCCCAGCGCTCCCACTGCAAGATCGACAAGCCCGTCTGCATTAACATCCAGAACGCCATGAAGACTTCGACCGAAATACTTCAGACCTGCAGAAAACCCAGCTGCAGACAGACGCTGGAGAGGGAGAGGAAGGATTAACACGGTTTGGGTTTCTTGCCCATATTCCTTCTATTACTGGTTCAGAGTCGCTCACCTGTCTGTACTGCGGTTGGATGGTTTTGTCGTGGCCGTAAAACACGTACACCGCCCCCTGGTGGTCGTCCTCCAGTGGTGCTCCGACCACCAGCTCCCTGAATCCGTCTCCGTTCATGTCGGGGATCTGAGCCAACGCCGAACCGAAACGGGAGTTCTGGGAGTGGTCAGAAACCTCCAGCATCCCCTGCAGGATGAAGGATGTCTGCAGGGAAAACGTTTAGTTTAGTTTCTCTTTCTGCTCACTTTCTGCCATGTGTTAGTTAGTTGTTGTTAAAGTTTGGTGTGTAAAAACGTAAAAATGAAAAACGAAATCACGTGATCTATTACTTTTTTGTTTCCCAACGAAAATAAAGAAAACCAAATTCAAAAGACCGTTCAATTTTGGTTTAGAAATCAAGTATTTTTGTCAGTTTTGTACGATAGCAGAAGCGGCTACATTAGCCTACCCATGATCCTCAGCGACCGTTGCTATGGTGAAGACGCCAGCGACAGCCTTAACATATAGTCAGAAATTGAACAAACCAAAATTGAACAGTCTTTTGAATTTGGTTTTTCGGATTTTCGCAGAAACGCAAAAACAGATCCAAAAAGGAATAACGATAAAACGGATCGGCAAAAACCAGGAACGGGCCGGGTTTGATTGGTTTTTCATTATTTGATTCTGACACCGAAAACGTCTTTTTGTTTTTTGTTTTGAAACAAATAACAGATTTACCGTTTTTTGGTATTTGAATTACAAATGAATTACGAATTATCCGATGATACCAAGACCCCCTCTGCACATCTCTAGTGTGTAAGTACCTGCGGTGTGACGGTGTAGACGTAAATCTTCCCTCTCTCCCAGCCCTGACTGTAGTACATGGGTGCAGCCACCAGGAGGATGTCAGTTTGTCCGTCGCTGTCTACATCCATCGATAACAACTCGCTGCCGAAATACGACCCGATCTGCGAAAGAACAAAACAAAACATGAGCAAGAAGATTAACATTTATTTAACACTGTACTGTATTAGAGCAGTGGATAATAATAGCCAGAGTTTGTCTCTTGTCCCTAACACACTGCTATGATTTCATACTTGTTTGCTGTTGTTCCAGCCCTTTGTACATTTGCAAAGTCATCAGTTAAGTGCAGCTGTGTGAGATCAAATTTATGTTTTTGCCTTTGTTTGGCGCTCCAGCTAACGCCAAAAATAACAGCTCCCTCCATTACCACACCACTGTTCAGAAAAGTGTTCACAATGCCGAAATTTTAGGTGAGTTTTGACTGAAAGAAAGAATGAAAGAGACCTGACATTGATATAATTCATTCTCTCTCTCTCTCTCTCTCTCTTTCTCTGTTTCTGTAAACCAGCCAGTGGTTGGTCCTGGTTTTACTAAGAGCCTCAGGATAAATCTGTATACAGCCATGTGTCCCACATGTGTGGATAAGGAAGAATATGTACATGTTTGTACGAGTGTGTGTGTGTGTGTGTGTGTGTGTGTTTGACCTGCTCTCCCAGCAGCGCGTTTAGGATGGTCAGGTTTCCGGTGTTCTTCAGGGTGAAGATGATGACTTTGCCGCTGTGGTTGAACCTCGGAGCTCCGGCCACATAGAGCTGATAGCCATTGGATGAAATGAGTGAACCCACAGAGTAACCTGAAACAAAAACACCAGAAACTGATCAGTGAGGATTTCCTATTCTTCTGTTTGTTTTCCTTTATTTTTCCCCCTTTAAAAGAGCTTAAAAGATAAGGCCGGTGATTATCTGCATTTTTCATATTGTCAGTAAATCTCATGTGCGGAGCCAAACCAACAGTGAACTGATCTACTTACAAGTATCGTGTGTGAGTCCATAGCCTGATGTATCTGATTCCTCCGTTCTTGTCCAAAAACTATTGAAAACACTCTTGACTTTGTGCTACGTTGTAAATTTCCCAAAGAACTTCAGTACAAATTGAGGAGGTTGTGATAATTAGCACAACAAGCTAGCGAAGCACCACAAACAGAAACACATTCTCATGTTCTGCAGCATCTGCCTTACAGGAACTACTCTGCGGAGACTGAAAACACTGTTATTAGTCTTTGCAGCCATTTCTAAACAAAACCACGTGACCAAACTCTTCATAATGAAGGAACATGTCATCCAGTGCAACGATGTGGCTCATTGAATGGTTTTCTGGAACAACAACGGAGGTGTTTCCACTGGTTTAAAGCTAGAGACATACCACTACTACACAAAGATACGATTTAAAACACAGTCTCTATAATTACCCAGATAGGCTCCATGGTTCTTCAGCTCCTCTGGAAACTCTTCCTTATAGGAGGATTTCGGTGGAACAACTTTCCCATGTTTAGTCTCTTTCAGCACGGCTCCGTTCCAGTCGTAGGCGCCCACCGCCCCGAGCAGAATGCCGTCCTGAGGGCAAAACATGGATTTACATGGAGGTCACTAACACAGCGAGCACATTGTATCACATGTATATAACATTAGGAGAATTAAAAGGGCAGGGAGACGTCTGAGCGCTGAAAGCTCTAAGATTTAATGTCTTTACTGTTGAGTGAATCCATCAGTACAGTCATTGACACATTTCTGCAATATGTGATTCCAAGTTTGATGTTTTGGTGTTTGATATTTCCACATATGTTACCATGATGACTGGAAATGTTTTTCCCATCATGCAGCTCAAATTACAGGACAGAGAAAGTTCCCATCGACACAGATCATAAGTAGATTTTATCATCTGAAACCTATTCTGAGCTTCACAAACACTCTGAAGTGACTATGCATTATCAGAATTTAATTTAAAAAAAAAAAAAAATCATTTTCATGACATTCATGAATGCAGGCCGTCACCAGGAAGTCACTCAGCTTTCTGAAGTGTTTTCAAACCTTTAGTTGATTTGCTTTAGTCGAAGTCAGTGGATGAGTTCATGAACCTGTTTCATCTTCCTCTTGGTTTGATTTCTTTTCCAAGCAAACCAAAATGCATCGCTAAAAGCTAGATGAGAATGTTCTCTCCTCTCATTGGTTAAAGTCAAAGTCGAGTTTAAATCTTTTATTTAAGTCTGACATCATGAGTCTCTCGACTGAAACCTGGTATTAACATGTGATCTGTATCTAGATAATGACATCTGATCTTTGGGTCTTTGCATTTACACCTGATATTAAAATGTTTTCTCAATTCAGCTGACATTGTGATCAGATCTCCAATATGCAAATGAGCTGAGGGCGGAGCTGGCCAACAAACAAGGTGCACTACAGGTCAAGGAAACAGCTGCTGTCCATTCATTTCTAACTCACTTTTCGTGAGGGGAGAGACTTCTAGCTACTGCTGCTACTTGTAGTTTCTGCAGGGCTCTCGCTTTAGCTGGCAGGAAGATGTGGAACTAGGTGACCTTTAACTTACTGGGATGATTTTTTTCATATGAATGCGATCGCGCTGTGCAGATTGCATTTGCACCTGCTGAGAACTGATCTCAGTGAGAGTCTGACCACCTCCAAGTGTGGTCTGGCTGATCCGATCGCATTCTGAGTGCATTTACACCTGCGTTCACATGTGTTTTTCCTTAACCGGATAACTTATCCAGATACGGTTGCATATTTTTTTGTAAATAGGGGTATCAATGACAAAGCAACTTGGTGGAGTTTAGGTTCAGTTTCAGGCTGCAGAACTCTTGTCTCCACCTCATGATCACGGGAAGACGGAGGGAGGAAACAATGAAAGCCTGCTGGTTATTTTGGAACAAAATTATAATCAATTTACAGATACTGAGCTTCAGTATCGTCTTAAAACTCAGTGAAACTGTGCAGTCAGTCACACACTCAGATGAACTCTGGCAGTCGTTAAGACCAGATATGAAAGTTATTAAATTGTTGAGTCATAGTCTCAGCGGGCCAGTGCATGAAGGACCACAGTGAATGACCAAATCGTTGGCGATGGCAGTGCCACAAAGCTGCAGGATCTGAGCTGCACATGGACCAACTCTTGATCTGCAGATTCACTGTTAAATGTCAAAATGCTGCTTTAATAATCGAGTAGGAGGAGAGGAGAACGGTTTTCCTGCAGGACGACTCGGCCAGAGATGAGAGCGTGTCGTCTGTTTTCCACATCAGCTTCACATTTTTACTTTTTACTCCTAAAACTAACGAGTGGGAAACTCTTTGCATATTTATCTCTGTATATGACGGTGTGCATGGTTGTTAATGAATGCATGTGTGTATGACTTTAAATCTGTTCTGCAATGACTTCTGCATGTACTGTGTTTAAATGTGTGTGTGTGTGTGTGTGTGTGTGTGTGTGTGTGTGTGTGTGCATGTGTGTGTGTTTTGTTGGCAACTTTACGTTCAGGAAAACCATCTGCTCTGTGTTACACATAGAAAGTTTCCACGACACCATTTTCACTCCCTGACGTTGGAATTCAGTCGAATATGATTTTTCCCTGGACGAGAAACAACAGAAACATTTCTAGAAGCTTCTCATTCTGCAAATATCTGCCAGGATCAGAACCCGGACCGACGCTGGATGTTTGAGGACGATGGCGATACCAGAGTTTGAGTTTCTGTTGGAATCAGAATCATTAAAATACACAGCTTTGCTTCTGTCTTCTTTTGATTTTATTGGATCATGATTTACATTACTGAAGAAAACTGGAGGAAATTAAGTTATTGTTACCAACATTGATCAGAAACTTGCTGATCTTCGTTTTTTTAAAATAAAAGAGTAGATCAGGATGTTTTCCACCAGTCATTTCAGGGAAATTATTAGTATCCTTTATCCAGCATGGACAGATCTTCCATTTAAAACACATCATGTTGAAATTATAATACTGTTCAACTATATTGTGTGTTGGAAAACAGATACTTTTTATTTTACATTCAGTTCTGGTGCGAATACGATCACTGGTGAGAAATCAGACTGATCCAAAACAAAATCCCATCACAGATCACATTTCTGACTCAAAACACAGAACCTGGATGTGAAATCTTTACTAATAGAACAAGAATGTGTATGAGAAGGTGAATAAAACTGAGAGTTACTCACTTTGACTAAATGTGAGGAGAAACCGGCCTGAGCCATCTGCAGGCCAAACCCTCGACCCTGACTGCTGGTTCCTGCAAAACACAAACACAACACAGAATGAGCATCATCATTTAAAGTCCCCCCTCCGCCCAAAAATTTGTTTTTCTTCTTGTTCCTTCGGTTTAATGTCATGATTTAATTGCTATATCCGTTTCCAAGCAATTTGCTTTTATTGATACAGCAACTTTATCACCACAGCCAAACGTTTAAAAAAAAACAAAAGGGATATTTTGAGATTTTTTTGAATTTGCTGTATTTCACTCAGGTTTTTTTATGTGCAAACAGAAAATGGGAATTAAAGCAGGTGGATGGAAAAGCACCTACACTTTAAAGTTACAGTCACATTATATTCCCATCCATCCATCCATTTTCTTTAATACATATTCTCTAGAGGGTCGCGGAGGAGCTGGAGCTGATCTCAGCTGACATTGGGTGAGAGGCAGGGTCGAGCCAGGACAGGTCGCCAGTCAATCACAGGTCTGACACATAGAGACAGACAACCACTCGCACTCACATTCACACCTACAAGCAATTTAGAGCTGAATATTCTGTGGGAGGAAGCCAGATTATCCAGAGAGAACCCACACAGTCACAAGAACATGCAAACTCCACACAGAAATTTCTGCACCGTCTGCGCCAAAAAATGTTGTGATGTCACGTTTCTGATGCGAGTAAAAAATGTAGCCTGGAGCTGCTAGCCTCAAGAAGAGATGAGGAGCGGGCTACAGAGGTGTGATAACCTCACTGCTTTCTAACTCTACACCCTCAGAGTTTTCTCATCTTCAAACTTTGTAGTTTTCATCCCCAACCGACGCAGACTCAAGTGACATCACAT